>NW_025544712.1:464766-494038 GCF_011800055.1 Colletotrichum gloeosporioides | reverse complement strand
TTTTATAACTTTATAAAGAATAAACTTTTATAGTTAGTAATTTTATTATTAGAAAGAATAAATTAAGATAATTAAAATAATAAAATATCTAACTATAAAAGTTATTTATAGGAAGAGATATCTAAGAAAGAAATTAATAAGTAAGATTAAATAAAGTAATCTTTTTATTTAAAGGCTTTTCTAGATATATTTATTTAAAAGGGATACTCTCTAACTTTAAAATAAGTATAAGTTAATACTTTAAGAAGTTAAGTAATTATATATAATTACTTAACTTTAGTCTAAGCTACTTAGAGTAATAATAATAAAGGTAATAAGAATAATAAAGATAATAAAGATAATAAGGATAATAAGGATAATAAGGATAATAAGGATAATAAGGATAATAAGGATAATAAGGATAATAAGGATAATAAGGATAATAAGGATAATAAAAATAATAAGAATAATAAGGATAATAAAGATAATAATAACTATAAGTAATTATATATAATTACTTAGTCTATTTTATACTAGCTAGAGAGCGCTATATAGTTAAGTTATATAAAGAGTATTATAGCTATACTATAAATTTAATTATAGATAGAATTATCTAAAACCTAGTCTAATTCTTAGGTATTATACTAAAGAGAGCTATTAGTGTTATTAATTAAGACTAAATATATATATCCTTAATGAAAGTTTTTAGTTAAATCTATTTAATAAGTTTTAAATTCTACTTAGGAAATCTTATAGAAGTTATTATAGTTATAGGGAAATCTTACTTACTTTTTAATAAGTCTTAAATTCTATTTAGGAAATCTTATAGAAATTATTATAGTTATAGGGAAATCTCACCTATTTATTTATCCTTAATAATAGTTACTTAGGCGTAAAGGTTAAAAACTAGCTATACTATAATAGTAGATATAATAAAGCTAAAAATTAGCTATACTATAATAGTAGATATAATAAAGCTAATAACTAGCTATACTATAATAGTAGTAGAGTAGTATTAGTAGGATATAGCTAATAATACTAAAGCTCTAGAAGAAGGGCTATAGGCTACCTTTTTATAGGGAGTATTCCTCTAAATATTAGAAATTATATTAATACTATATTTAAATTTAGAGGGTCTAAGTAGATAAGCTACTTTATACTTCCTCTATTTAAGTTATAATATAATAGATAGAGGATAATATAAGTAGCTTTATTACTACTTAACGTTATAATTACTAATAAGTTATTATAAAGTTACTCTAAATAGTAAAACTTACTAATACTAAATAGTAGTATAATAACTAATTTATAAAACTAGCTAGTATTATATAATAAGTTTAAGCTATTTATACCTAATATATAAACTTATTATTATTATTAGTATTACTTTATATAAAACTCTACTTCCCCTTCTAATAGATACTCTTCCTCTAATTTAATAATCTTCTCTTCTTTTAAAGAGGAAATAATACTCTTTTATAAAACCTCTAAATAATCTTTTAGTATAGAATACTTTATAATACTAAGAGTGAGGATATTAAATTTATAAGGTGAAATTTTAATAAAGTTAATAATATATTAATATATAATAATCTTTAAGTAGCTAATATAGTTAGTATAAAGTATTTAGCTTAAAAAGTAAGTACTTTTTTACTTATTTATCTTACTAAGGAACCTCTTTCTATAGAAAAAGCTTATAAATTTTTTTCCTACTTAGCCTATTTATACTTATATTATTATTCCTACTTAAAGATATTAATACTATAGTTAAAGAGGCTAATCCTATTATTATTATCCTTATTATTACTATTATTAATAATTAGTTTTAGTATAGCTTTTTAGTATAAAATAGTTAGCTTAAAAAGTAAATACTTTTTTAGCTTCACTATATCTACTATCTATTTATTCTTATAAAGAGTATATTACTAAAACTAGTAAAAATAGTATTAAATACTATAGAGATAGGGAAAGGATTTTAAGTTTATTAGGTTTATCTTTAATAGTATATTTATAAGAGGAGAAAGGAAATAATAGTAAGTAGGCAGAAAATAAGTTTTTATATAGATAACTAAAAACTATTATAATATTTCTAATATTCTTATAAGTAAAGTATATATAGTATTATTTAAAAGAGGAAAAAAAGGTATATTTTTTATATATATCTGCTACTTAATTATAGCTTTAAGTATAGTTAAGTATTTAAAATAGTTAAAAACTATTGAGTTATAAGTAGAATTAGTAAATAGTTTTAAGTTAAATAATAAAACTAAATAAATACCTTACTAATACTATTTATAGAATATTAAAGATTATTTTATATAATAAATATAAGATATTTAGGTAGTATAGTTTATTATAGCTTACCTCTTTATATATTNTATATTAATATATTTATATATAATAAAAGATATTATTCTAAATATACTTTCTATTCTATTCTTTTTAAAAAAGACTATAATATCTAATAATACCCTTACCTTCTTTATTATCCTTATACTTTCTCTAGTATATATATACTTTTACTATATTTATATCTAATATTATTTTACTTTCCTTTTAATATTTATTTTCTCTTTACTTAACTTTATATTTACTATAGTAAATTACTTTACTTTATATTTACTATAATAGATTAACCTTATTTATTTCTTCTAAAACCTAAAAAAGACTTATTAATCCTTTATTAGAATATATCCTATATTATATTAATAATAGTAGCCTTAATAATAAAGATAGCTAACTAGTATAACTATAATAATATCCTTAGATCCCTAAAGTAGGCACCTTCTTACTTTATTAGTCTTAATACTAAAAAACTTATAATTAAATAGATATATAAAAAGTATTTCTTTTAGGAGTAAAATAATAATAAGGCTATTAAGTCTACTCCTTTCTATTAGTAGAAGACTACTACTACCTAGAAGTTTATAAAGGTATCCTCTTCTTAAACTTTAGCCTAAACTAAGGTTCTTAAGAGTATATCCTTCTCTACCTATTTATTATATATATTATACTAATAAAAGTATTATAGCTATCTAGAAATATATCTATATAAAGGGTTTTATTAAGGACTTCTAGAAGTTTATTAAAGGTATTATAAGTAATCTTACTAATACCTCTATTTAGTGTAATACTAAGATTAATACTAAGATAAGTAATAAGTTTAAGAAAGGTAAAAGCTTCTATAATACTATTATAATAATAATTTAGATTAGTAGTAATAAGGCTAAGAATATTTATATTAAGTATAGTAAAGGTGAGAGTATATAGGTTAGATATATTCTACCCTCTAATAGCTAAGATAGTATTACTTCTAGTATATATACTAACTGCTACTATAATAGCTAAGGTAATAATTACTCTTTCTATATATTTAACTACTAATAGTTTAATACTTTAAATACTAACTTTAGTAGGTAAGGGTGAGCAGGCTACTCTTATTACCCTTAAGAAGTATAGCTAATAGGTCTCCTCTAATATTAATAGTACTAGTACTACTCTAAGTATAAGCTAGCTTAATATTAATACTATAAACTTAGCCTATTACTACTATTTTAACGCCTTAGTTTAAATTATAAGTCCTCTCTAAGGTAGTAACTACTAAACCCTCTATAATTACTATACTACTATATCTAATACTAAGTTTTAAGAAGTTAAGCGCTTACTAGAGGTTATAAAGTAGGCTATTATTAAGGTTTACTAGGATAGAGAGAGTGCTAATAATAGTAATAATAATAAGTAGATATATTATTTCTACTTTTAGTTTACTATTTTAGTTACTATATTTATAGGTAGGATTTATAGGAGTAAAGAGGATAGCTAGATATTCCTAAGTAGAGATATTACTAGATTACTAAATTATATAGTATAAATATACTTAGGATTATAAAAGTTTTAACTTATATTACTATAAAGCGTGTTATAAAGCTCTTTATATACTACTAGCTTATAAGAGCTCTATAAGTATATTCTATTACCTATATAATCACTTTTAGGAGTATATTTAGCTCTTTAATAAATATCCTATTATTAATCTTATAGTTAAGAATATTAAGTATATTAATAAATCCCCTCTGAGTAGCCTATATATGCTAAATACTATAAGTAGACTGCTATAATAGCCTCATAAGAAGTAGAGGTTTAAGGATAATACCTCCTCCTAAAGTCTTTTATAGTAGGAGAGCACCTATAATAATAATAAGTAGCTACTTTATCCTAGCCTATTTAGTACTAATAAGTATACCTATAATAGTAATAAGTAGCTATTAGGTAGTTTCTATAGAAACTACTATAGAGTATTTACTTTATATAAGTAGAAAGATAGTATTACTAGCTAAACTTTACTAAAATAAGGTAAGTACTAAAAAGATTACCTATAATTACCTATAATTATAGGTAATTTTAAGTAATTATTTAGAAGTTAAACTATAATTAAGTTAATAAAAAAAAGCTATCTATTAAACCTTAAAGGCAAATTTATACTTTATTACTATATAAACTATAATACTAAGAAGGGCTTATAATACTCTGAAATAGTAATATTTCTAGCTAAATAAGATAGTAAGTATAAATAAGACTAGCTTTATATTTTAGCTAATCTATTATTATATATCTATACTATAGTAAATTAGCTTAAAATACTATCTTAGATAATAGTTTCTAGTTTATAGTGAATATATATTTTTACCTCTAGTTTATAATACCCTTAATATAATAAAGCTCCTACTCTATATAGTATATAGGACTTCTACCCTTATTATAGAGATATTACGCCTCTTCTTTATTTTATAGCTTTAGTATAATATACTATATAACTACTATATAATATATTAAGTACCCCTTATATTAATTTTACTACTTAATCTAAAAAGACTTTATAATAGCTTAGTTTTACCCTTACTATAATATTTACTTAATACTTAAGCTTTTAGTTATTAACTAGCTTACTAATAAGGAGAATTATCTACTACTTTAGCCTCTACTTTTAAATTAGCTATTTTCTACTAAAGCTTATAAATTACCTATCTACTTAGTAAATTTACTAGCTTAATATATTAATATAGTAAATAGTAATTCTTAACTACCCCTTAGGTATAATAGTACTTTCTAGTATATCTAAATATATCTAGCCCTAGTTATAGCCTTAATACTAACTATTATAAAGGCTATTTACTAAGACTAAATATCTAACTTAAAGAACTATTATTAAAAGTAATAGATTAATTAAGTTATAATAATATCTTCTTAAGCCTTTAGCTAGAAAATAAGGTAGTTAAATATACTTAAGGATCTAAATTTTATCTATATTATTATTATCCTCTAGATTAGCTATTATTATATAGAAGTTAAGAATAGGTTTTTAGTCTATAAATTATCTATAGAGCTTTATAAGTCTATTATCTTTATTCTAATATAGATATACTAAGAAACTTTTAGAATAGATTACTTTAGACCTATTTAATTTTATAATTTATTCCTTATAGCTTATAAAGGACTAAGTCTTTAATATAATTAAACCTTAAGTTAATAATAAATATTATAAGATTTTTAATAAATACTAGAAGTTCTCTATCTATTAGATTATTAAAGAAACTAAGGGATTAATAGTTATAAATATTATATATAGAGAAGAACTAATAATATTAAATCTCTTTATTTAAAAGTATATTCCTTAAATAAAGTTAAAGAATAGTAAAACTATATTAATTCCTATTTACTTCTATTATCTAAATATTCTAAACTTTATAACTAAAAAATCTTTTTTATCCTTATATTAGTATAAACCCTCTTTTCTATACTTAGTAAAATACTTCTCTACTCCTTATTAACTAAAGAGATCTTTAATTTTCTATTAATTAAAGTAATCCTCTACTTCCTAATAGGAGAGGTAGAAGTTTATTAATATATAGGTAAAAGAAGAGAATAATATTATTAATATTAACACCTTTTATTCCTTAGATATAGAACACTAAAGTTCTAAAAAGTTTATAAAGTATTATTATATATAAGTAGAGTTTATACTAGAAGAGGAAAAGTTCCTAATTAATTAATAACTTAAGGCTTATATTAGAGTTATTTTAGAGGTTTTACTACTAATTTCTCTACTATCCTCTTCTTATATATCTCTTCTTATTTTATTAGAGATTATTATTAATATTTTAGGTATTTTAGATAAATTAAGTATTATAGACCTATTTAATATTTCTAGTATTTTAGGTACTTTAGGTGTTTTAAGTACTTTAAATAACCTTTTTTATATTAATACTTAAGATTAAGAAGTATATAATAAATAACTTATTATATCCTAGAAAAAAGTTTAAGGTTATAGCTTATATATAAATCCTAAATAGAAAAAGGTAAGAGATTAGTTAGCTACTTTACTAGCTATTATCTATAATATTTAATATATTTAGTTTATTTTATCTTAAGTAGTTACTTTAAAGGTTTTATTCTCTTATAGTATAATAGTTATTTTAATAGAGTAATTTAAACTATATATTTTTAGTTAGGACTTCTCTTATAATTTAGATTATAGTATTATAATTTATATATCTTTTAGTTCTATTAATTAGCTATTTAACTATACTAAGTTATAGTAATACTCTTAATTATATATATATATTAACCCTATCCTATAGTTTATAGTATATATTAATATAAGGTTATACTTAATCTTTATAGCTTATAAGTAATACTAGATTAAAGCTTAATTTTATAAACTACTATTAATATTATACCTTAGTATTTAGTAGGAGGAATTTATTAATATTAACTCTATTAAAGGGTTTAAATATCTTATTAACTAACTTATTAGCTTTAGAGCTTTACTTAATAGGTACTACCTAATTAAATACCTTTTTTAAGGTATAAAGTTAAATTAGAGAACCTTTTAGGATATAGTAATAAGTCTTCTATTAGTTCTATATTTAATAGTTATTCTAAGTTTTTATAAAGTTAGTAACTTTATCCTATAGTATTTTTATAAATATAATATAAACTATAATAAGATAGATAATATTATTTTAAATAAAGTCTCTAGAGTTTATTAACTCTATTATAAAATATTAATATAGTATTAAGGATAAGATCTTCTTTCTAGTTTAAGGGAGGGATTTATAATTTATTAATTAGTTATACCTAACTATAAAAGCCTCTACTATAGTTTAATCTTTATATTCTTAATACTAAGTATTTAGATATAGTAAGATAATATTTAGTTACTTTATTAATAGGTCTAATAAATACTATTTTTATTAATATAAATAACTTCTATTTAATTAGCCTCTATAAGTAAAGCTTAAATACTAATAAAGAGGGGCGTTTTACTATTATAGTTTATTTTTATAATAAATAACCTAGTTCTATTCTTCTTAATTATATATAAGTATTACTTAAAAATACTTATTATAGTAGTTATTAAATATCTAATATAGATCTATATAATATATCTTAAATAAATATTAATATAGGTATAGATTTAAAATCTAAACTTCTTTAGTTTTTTATATCTATCTATTACTTAGAGGAAATTAGGTCTAAAAACTTTAAAATCTATATAATATTACTAATTCCCCTTTTATTAAATAATAACTTTATTTAGAAATATATCCTTATAGTAGCTATAGATCTAATTTTTTCTAATTATAATACTAGTTTTAAACTAAATATATTAATATAGATAACTATAACTAAAGTTCAAAATAGCTAGTATTTTTATTAAATTATTATATATAAATTAAATAGTAGTTTACTCTATTTATTACCTCTTATAATAGTTTTAATATCTTCTCTTTATCTTATTTAAATATTATATCTTTTTTAATTAGCTAAAAGAGAACTTACTATAGCTATAAACTTTAAGTTATTATAGGATTTATTTATTTAAAGCTACTTATTTATAATAGAAGTACTTAATAGTGAGAAGTATATTTTCTTTATTTTTTATTTTAATAATTAAGAGGTAGTAATATCTCTATTCTATAAGCTTTTATTTAATAGTTTAATTATTTATTTTAACTCCTTTTATTATAAAATATTCCTATATCTTAGTAAGAGTAGTATTATTATTATAAAACTTATTAATTATTAGTTATTAAGGTTTTAAATTAATAAGTACTTTTATAGCTATAAACTAAAAGTAGTAAATTTATATAATATATTTATTAATATTATTAAATAGAGTAAAGTTAAATTATAAAGAGGAAGTAGTATAATAATAGTTTAGAAATATAAAGCTATATAATTAAGAAGATTAAACTAATAGTTATAATTATATATAACTATATATAATTATATATAATTATAAATAAATTCTAATATCTATAGATTTTAAAATTAAGAGATTTATAGATTTATAGATTTAGGGATTTAAGCTAATTAGGGATATTTATACTACTTAGTAGTGAGATTTATAGATTAGTGGATTAGTAGATTTAGGGGTTAGCGGATATGTCCTAATGGTGCACCGTACCGGGGTTACCACCGCGGAAGGAAAGCAGAAATTCCTTTGGGTCAGCGGGTTGCATCCATGACCCATCCATGACACGTGCGGCCTGTTTCACTGGGTTATTGGTCTGAAGATCCAAGAGGGTCGCCGGCATGTCTTCCTTGCCGCGCAAGCGAGAATTGGAGCACAAACTTTATTGCCCAATTCAACTACCTAATTCACATTCTAGAATCCTGTAACTCGCGCAGCAATTTCTCTGTGCACTCTTGCAGCCCCTCCGTGGCGCTTGGGATGGTGTCCCTCTGGTGCAATGTATGTCGTAATCTGCAGTTTGCCCCCTCTGATCATCATGGACAGCCACATGTGAACGCCGCGAGACTCCTTCAGTTCCCTGTGCGGTATGATATCGCGAAGGGAACTCCAGTAGGCGTCCACGTATTGACCTCGATCATTGTCTACCATCCACTTGGTGATTGCCTCTGCAATTGCCTGATCATCTGCGCCATAGTGACATACTGGAATGTAGAACTTCACGTCGGGTAACTCTTGTTGACGAAGTCCGATATCAAAGTAGTACGCAAAGGTCCCCCAAAGGCCCGCGGTGTCAACTCCATCGGTTGAAACGTTGTATTGGGGTGCTTTTGGGAGATCCTGATCCTGAGGGAAGTCTGCAGGGAGATTGCAAACAGCCTTCATCAGCTCCCAGGCCTTTTCAAGTAAATTACCGGGGACGCCAATCTTTCCCCCCATCGTTAGAACGGACTTGACACTTTCGAACGATGTACGAGCCTCGACGCAGTAAAGTTTGAGGCGCGCATCCGCTGGACGGACAACGTCAATACCCAACCAAAGCGGTGTGAGTGTCAAGCCCAGGTCTGGCGCCTCTCCTTTGACGAAGGAGAACACGGAGCCAATGGTTGGTGTATCGGGGACTGCAGAGGTGATAGCATCTTCCCAGACGGCCATGGGAGTAAGACCGACTTGACCGAGCTTGCGCGGGAAGAAGTACGCCTTGGGGAGTATCTCATGCCCCAAAAACTCGAATCCGAGACATACGTTCGTCATTATTGGCCGTTCATTAGTCTCCAGGTACTTGTGCTGTGCAGCGTCGTAGAATTTCCCGATAAAGTGATTGAACAAGCTCATGTCGAGAGACGGAATTTGGGGTGCCATAGAGTACAGCATCTCCGTCGCCGGTTTGATGTTCAAAGGATCCATATAAGTGCCTGCAAATCGACTAAATGGCTCCATGACCATGCGAATTTCAGGCTTCGTGCCGGCTTCGTTCCATCTCCAGCTGTACTCGATGTGTGTCCCATCCAGAGAAAGTCCGCTGTCTCCCTTTGCGGATCCTAATGCAAGCACGCGAGGGGAAGAGCCCAGCCGCGGAGCCACCTGGTGATAGATGAATAGGAGAAACTCATATTGGGCCTCCAGACTGTAGTCCGCGTTGCGAAAAAGAGCAGCGAAATGAGGCCCAACCATACTCCACCAGTAGTCACTGTGCTCGTCCCTGGGCGGCAGCCATTTCGACACTGATGAAAGCGCCGACCTGGTGACTAGGTTGTTTCGCGCGTTTCCATTCGTATTGATCTTGGATCGGCTAACTCGAGACTTCGTTTTGTCTTTGAATGGCTGTTCACTGCGTTCAGCAGGCGAGCTTGTTATGACATTTGGTATGACTTACTGAGTCCCAAAGTGGCATCCTGACTACTGAAGCTGATTCCATTTTCCCGTCGCTAATTGGGGTGAGTCTTGACTGCAACAAGTGAGCTGTGGAGGACGTCCAAAGCCCAAGTGCTTGAGGCTTGTTGTGAGAAAGATGGCGAGAAAAGTGCCACCGAAACCTATCAGATGCTGTTGGTGGGATCCCATGTGTGAGCCCAGGTTGACTAGGCTATTGCCTGATCCGTTTTTCTCAAATTACGGGCCTGGTCCTGGAACAAAAAGCTCTAGCTGGTGAGCTTGAAGTCTCTCGAGTCAAGAGCACTGAATGAAGATGATGCTTTACAAAACCTCCGAACAATTTGGGTTGATGTCGTAATTTCTTGAAGTTCTCAAGGTTTCGGATGCTGCTAATAGCAGCTGATCACGGATTAGTCCGCCATTGTGGTACTACGTTATGGTGTCGTAGAACTCACGCTCGTTCCTCATCCCAGTGGTGCGCACATAGAAAGAAATCTGCCCAGACAAACGCTCGGCAGCTAGCTCATGGCGCCATGTTTGAGGTGACAGAATTCTGTTCGCCGGAAAACTAACTATATCTAGAAGTTTTTCAGATGATTTGCAAGGTTTCCCAAGGCTTTCCATCCCAACACTCGTCGTCAAACTTTAGTTCTGGTTGGATTAGCTTCATCCCGGCTTGGGTGGGAGGCACGCGACGGCCACGGAGCTGTTCGTTCGGTTGGCCTCTGCCGTGCATCAATGCGAGTAATGTGTTGATCCATGTTTACACCCCACCTTGGGCAGCAAAGGGTACCAAGGCGATGATGGAAAATAGACTAGGCGATGATGGTTAGCTTGTGTCTGAGACGGAGCGATCGCTCTTTCGATGTACGACAACTAGCAGTGTTGCGCCTAGGAGACTCAAGCCAAAAATCTATCTTCTTTCTGTGAGATATCGCCGGCGGGCTCCGTATCTAACGACACAGCTATTCTTTTTTGACCCTCAGTCTCTTGTTGAGAAAAGCACCCATCATGGAGTTCCCTATGAAGTTTGATCAAATCAATGGCGTAGTTGTTAGTGGCGAGAGTCAGGCGCAGAGCTATCGTAGGGACCGAGCTTCGATCGTGGCCCCAGCTTCACGACCAGCTCGTTGGTCCCTTCTTGGGTCGATTATCGCCCTATTTGTACTGATTTGGTGGAACGTTTGGCCTGTCAGTCACCGCAACGAACTCTTCTCGGATGTGGGCGTAGGCCCTCATGTCAAGCCCGCAGAGCAAGTAATTAGACGATACAATCTTACAGTTGGGGCTCGATGGCTGAATCTAGGTTTGTTATCTGAAATTCCCAGTCACGTGTGAGATATTTCTGATGCATTACTTTAGATGGTGGCTTTTGGAGAGGTTTCTATGTTTGCAATGGAGAGACCCCATGCCCAACCCTCTATGCCGAGGAAGGGGATATTGTTGAGTTGAACGTCCACAATGATCTGTTTGCTCAGGTGTCTATCCATTGGTCGGGAATGAATCATCGAAAGTAAGCTGGTGATAGTTTTCAAATAATGGTGTACCTCATGAATTGAGCTGAAATATTTGGGCAGATTCGGGTTTTGGAACGACGGAACTGGAGGCCTGAACCAAGTAAAATGAAACCTCGTTCTTCTTGTCTACCCTTCTTGCGCTGACCGGCTCGATAGTATGGACTCTTGCAACGAGGGAACTTCACCTCCCGTTATGATACCACAGGACATTGGGGACTGAACTGGTATGCCGACCATACTGGTCTGGGGATCATGGACGGGGCCCATGGACTGACTTACGTCGCGCCGGCACCCGACCGCCCTCGTCCTTATCGCGAAATAACTTCGTCGCCCACAGACTTATCCCTCATTCACGAGGCAGAACGGAATGCAAAACACATGCTGATTTATAACTACTATCGACGAGATGCCGGATGGCGGGTTATGGAGTTGAAAGGCGAAGGGACAAACTTGAATTGCTACGATTCTATCCTCGTTAACTCCAAAGGTCGACGACACTGCCGTCATCCCGACTTCACTGAACTGGACGGAAACCTGTTAGATGAGTCAGGTTGCAGAATTGAAAACGGAAACGATGGAGTTCGCTGCACTCCTACCAAGGCTGACTACGAGGTGAAGTTACTTCCACTTCAGATGCGCATGCAATATCTTTATTTTTACTCACTGCTATCTCAGGTAATTGAAACCCACGGTAGACCTTGGATCATGCTCAACATCCTGAACATCGGATTCGAGCATGCTATCCACTTCAGCATTGACGACCATAAGATGTGGATTGTTGCAAATGACGGCGGATTCATCAAGCCAAAGCTTGTTGACGTTCTCTACATCACAAATGGGGCCCGCTACACTGTCTTGGTGAAGCTGGATCAGCCAGGAGACGACTACACAATGCGACTGGTATCGACCAGCAAATATCAAAACCTCCATGGCTATTCGATTCTTAGATATCCCGTGAGTCTGCCCCATGAAACGTCAGCTCAGCAAGGTTGACATACAGTCTTCAAGGCGTTGCGCTACCCAGCCCATGGCGCGCCGATGGAAGTTCAGAATCCACCAAGTGGCTCGCCGCCATGTGTAAGACCCGATGGCGCAGTCGCACCCTCATGCAAAATGGCGTCGACAGCGTCTATGGCGCCCTACACGCTCATTGCACCCCCAAAGGCCAACAGAACTCTTCACTTCAAGATTGATCAGCAGCCTTCGCGGTACGAGAGGCACGTCACCGAATTCTTCCTGAACCAGAAGCCGTGGCAACTGTACCACTCACAGATGGGACCGCTGCTCTTTGTTGACAACGTCTCGGCCGTGGAGGCCCCCGTGGTCGGTGGTTTGCCGTGGGGAACCACAGTCGACGTGATCGTCCAGAACACAGTCGACGAGATGATGCCACTCTACAAGCATGGCGACCCCATGTTCCTTGTCGGTTCCCAGCCCAACGCAACCTGGAAATGGGACACCGTGGAAGATGCGCTCGCAGCCGGAGTAAAGCACCTCAATGTCCGAGATCCCCCTTTGCAGCTGGTTCATGACGTGCCACCCCTGGGTTGGGCAGTACTCCGGTGGCAGATTCGGGTCCGTGGGGCCACCATGCTACACTCCAACAAGTTCAAATACTACGCGGTGAGTTCGGGCTCTCTCCTATTCTCCTACCTGACCCCGGCCATGGCTGACCCCGCATTCAGATGGGCATGTCAGTACCCCTGCTTGAGGGCATGGATTCAAGCATGCGGGATGAGGTGCCAGAACATGTGAAGCACATGCCGCATGTTGAATTCGCGCCGAAGAACGACGGAGTGTTTGGTTAAGCTTGGGCACACGGGGCAATTTGCCTATAATAGTGATGTTTTAGGTAGTTAAGCGCCGAATTCTTTCTGCCCGCGCCCGCCTCGTGTCAATAAGCTTCCAGCTAGTTTACGTTGCACGTGAAGTGCTACAACCTCAATTGCAAGACGCTCGGAGTTGATTACGCACAATCTAATGAGCAACAACATTATTAGGCGCTTGCTTTACCTGGAATGGTTTGATCGTTACGCAAAACAAAGTCAAACGAAACTGTCTCGATGGGTGGTTGATTGGTTGGACGTAAACCAAACGGATTAAAGTTCCTCGGAGCCGCCCGACTGGCTCACAATGCGGTGCGTGTTCCGCGGCGTCCCTTCGGCATCCCATCGGTTTCCACGACACGCAGGCCGTCATTTTCGACACCTTATGTATGACTCAAGAACTTCAACTGCAAAGTCCGATGGTGGTTTTCATTTGTCCTTTTTCACAAAGAGTTTTTGGTTGCTTTAATGCTCATCGAGCTTTTCGTTGAAAGTTACCGACCGTGCTTAGCTTGGGTAGAGGGTGGATTAATATCCGTCGCAATAGAATGTTTGCACGATCATTCGCTTGCATGCAGTCTACGACCTTATTGAGGCTCGGATGACTTCTGCTGAAATATGCTTTCTGCCTCCGGTCATATGGAAGAACCTTAATGCCCAAGATGTGCCATAACTGACACGAAAAGTACGATAGTATCGCTTCTCGAATCACTCACATGAACCTTGTTCACTGCACACAGTAGCTAACGCCGTAACAGTCCCTAAAGCATAACGACAGAGATAGTCGAGCTTTCTAGGAAACAACCATCTGCCACCCATTCAAACATCAAAACAGGCCACAAGACGTGCCCCTTACCCAAGTTTCTCACCCGAGCCACTTCCTGAACAATTATCTCCGTTGGGTTATCCACTACCAATATGCTCCCCACCTACGTCCCTGTCCAGAAGGTCGAGGCGAAGAATGGCATCGTCTATGCCTATCGACGGCTTGGCCCCGCCGAGGGTATCCCTCTCGTGTTGCACATGCATGTGAGTGGCACTCGTGTCGATCCAGACCCGATAGCTGATGATTATCAGGTGAGAGCCTCCATGGGTTACTGGGATCCCGTGTTCATACGCCCACTTGCGATGAAGCGCCCGGTCATCATGTTCGACCCGCCGGCAGTTGGACAGACCACTGGCGACACCCAACGCACCCCAATCGACAGTATGTGCTCCTCTACCTTGATCATTAGTAAAGCCGTCAGCTGATCCATGCTCCCTAGTAAATATCATGGGAGACGATCTAAACGCATTCCTTGATGCCTTGACTCTCGATTACATTGACTTGCTTGGCTTCTCCATCGGAAGCATGGCCTGCCAAATGGCAACGCTATCAAAGCCAGATAGAGTGAGGCGCCTGATCCTAGTCGGCGCTGATCCCTCCGGGCCAACCCCAGGGGACCACTTTTGGCCCCGGACCGACCCGAACCTGGATCGTTTCCTGTCCTTGCAGCGCAGTGCCTCTGAGGCGGACTGGCAGGCCGCTTACACTCTCACTTTCTTTCGCAATGATGACCAGGGCACAGCGGCCGCCGACTCTTACTTCAAACGCTTGCGACAGAGTGAGTTCAACGAAAATGCTGCCGATGGAGCACTACCAACCTTCAACGACGTGGAAAGCTTCATGATACAGTTGGCGTGTATCAAGAACTGGTGCGCGCCGGGTGACAAGAACAAACATTCGTACTACAGACTTCATGAGCTTACAATGCCCGTGCTCGTGATGACGGGCGATGATGACTACCTGGTCCCTACACCTCGGAGCTATGAGCTTCTGGATGGGATACCCAACTGCATGCTAGTCATTTGGCCTCGTGCCGGACACGCGTCCATCTGGCAGTATGCTGAGAATAACGCAGCCAGGGTCAATGAGTTCTTGGACAGCAACCCTGACAATTACGTGGAACCACGCTTGTGACAGTTTGTTCATGAAAGGTTGCTAGGATAGGAGATTGAAAGTCTGCTTGGGTCACAACACCACTCACTCAATGTAAAGTCCGAAAGGCTCGGAAATACTAGTTTCGAACAATGAAACAATGCAGCTGCGATGGTTTCCCAGAAGGCACTTACTGAACCTCGACTATCCCCCCGCATGAACACTGCGACTCCCCGGATTACTCCACAACTTGGATCCCTACCCCGGGGAGTACTCAGGTTCCGTGCCGGTACGAATGACTCGGACCTAAAGCTTCGTCCCGGAGCTAGTGGGATTCTCGTCAATGCACCGGCAGCTGGTGGGCCGGATAGAGATTCCTGATCTGGAGAGAGTGGCATAGTTGACGCGGATCTCTAAGAACCTATCGGGGTTCGACTGTGAGTTGGTGGCCGACTGTGTGGTGTAGGTAGTATGGCCAGAACCACAGCAGAGGCTCAACTTACACCGGTGCAATACATCATACAGGGCATTTTATGTCCATCCTACTATCACCCTCATCAGGTTCTTCCAAAACGTGCCAGGACATCTTGTGAACGAAACTGAAGTAGTGTTTTTGGAATGATGCACGTCAGAGTCGTGGGTTTCTTTCTTTCTGCGCTTGCAGTAGTTGTGAGTAAAGAAGTCCGGAAATATAATCTCACATTAACGTATGCTTGGGATAAACAAGGTGCGACCTAACTGACCCTGTTCAGTTATTTGTTCTGACTGAGACGCAGATGGTCATGGCCGTCCGACCTATCTCATCAACGGAGACACTCCTGGGCCTGTACTCACCGTTGAAGAAGGAGAAACCCTTGAAGCATTTGTGGACAATCAACTACCAATTGAAACCACTATTCACTGGTATACTCCTGTGCAGTCTATTTTCCGTGAAATTAGACAATATCTAAGGTCACACAGGCACGGTATTTATCAAATTCACGAGCCCTGGAACGATGGCGTACCAGGCGTTACCCAGGTAAGCATTCCCGTAAACATCACCTGCGTCAGCCACCGGTCATCTAACAATATGGAGTGGGCCACCGAGCCCAGAGACAACTATACTTATCGATTCACACCTGAAGGACAGTATGGAAGCTACTTCTATCATGGGCACTTTGGCCCCGCCTTCTCTGATGTAAGTGTTACTTATCTTCGCTCCAAGCCCATCGATCAGCCTGACCAGGATGTAATCAGGGCCAAAGGGGTCCGATCTGGATTGTGCCAGCTGCCTGGCGTCCTCGACCGTACCATCTCATATCTGACAATGAGCACGATATCCGGGCCATGCGAGTAGCGGAGAGAAATCCACGACACGTCATTATTGCCGACTGGAATGATCAGCCAATGGACATGTATCTCATCCGCTTCCGTGACACCGGATATATCCCAATATGTGCCAACAGTCTGACTCTCAACGGGAGGGGTGGCACGCGATGCGAGTCTGCTCGTGATCTCGAAGATGCTGGTGGACCTGGACGCAATGAGAGGGGTTGTCGCTACCTAATCCCTGGCCATGAATACACCAACCCCGAATTCTGCACCGAGACACACCCGGAACTGGAAGTCATCCAAGCTGATCCAGAGGAAGAATGGATCTGGATCAATTTCATCCACTCTGGAGCCCATCATTCCCTTGCTATCAGTATCGATGAGCACGAATTCTGGGTTGTAGGGGCTGATGGAGAATTTGTACATCCGCAACGGGTGGTAAGGACTCATGTCAATCTCGGTGAAAGAACGAGGTGAGACTCATGCTCATACGCTTCCTTCATCTATCACTTAGACTACTGACCCTTGCTCAATGCAGCATTCTAGTCAGATTGGACAAGTCTGCTGGAGACTATGCGTTGAGACTGCATTCTCTGCGGTCTGAGCAGATGATTCAAGGAGCCGGTATCTTGCGATATGCAGCAGCAAAGGTGACCTTCACTCATACTTGATATGAGAGATGAATCGAGCTAATGAGAAGTTCTTACAGGATCTATCTAAGAGCTCCAATCGAACAGTTCCCAGCACTAAACCATGGCTACATCTAAACGGTAGTCTTGTGGATCCTGCCAACAAGGTCATGGAAGAAACCAAGTTATCACCATTCCCGCCTCGACCGCCCCCTCAGAAAGCGGATTTCACGCTCAAATTCACAGTCAACAACGCGGGGCCATCAACATGGGTCCTCAATGCGGCACCGCATGAGTTCTTCCGTCAGAATGTCCCTCCCATTTTATGGAACGAAAAGTCCCGCGGCAAGACGTCGTGGGGAAATCCACATGGGTTTCTCAAAAACGGATCCGTCGTCGATTTGATCATTGAGAATGGAGCCAAAGTCGACGCCAGCCACCCTTTCCACAAGCACAACCACAAAGTCTTCATCGTCGGACAGGGGCAAGGCGGTTTTCCTTGGAAAGATGTCGACGACGCCATCAAGCACGGGGGCGGGAAATACTTCAACTTGGATAATCCACCTTACCGAGACGGGTTTACTTTGCAAGCGGGGGAAGGAAAGTTCGTCGTGGTCCGCTACAAGATTTACTTTCCTGCTGTCAGCATGCTGCATTGTCACATGATCCATCATTTCGCGGTAAGCCTTAGCCTCGCAAGTTCTATAGTTGCTCGGTCACTAACTCGGCTCCGACGGCAGAGCGGGCAACAGGTCATTCTGTTGGAGGGAATGGAGGTCATGCCTCCAGTGCCAGAGGAATTGAAGAACAAGCCTCATGTGGAGTTTCAGATGCCTCCGCGGTACGGGCCGCTGGACTGATGGGCTGCCTCAAAAAGTTGACGGCCGCGAGAATGGCTTATTGCAGCGGTCAATTTGATTTCAGTACAGTTTCCTTGATATTTTACTACCCGTCCGAGTCAATAAAATCGCTCAAGAAGGGCAGCAAAAAACTGTCGAAGGGTTCTCCCCGACCAAGCCTTCAGTAGTGAAGATTGGGCTGCTGAGCTTCACGTTCCAGACTCAGCGGGTGTCCGTAAATGATGCATAAAAATACCCGGTCTTGGCCGTTTGGGTTGAAGAATTCTTTGAAGTGTGCCGCGGATGTTATCGAGGTTGTGCCGTTGCACTGCATGAGCTAGCGGTTAATGGCCCCTCGGGACCTGAACCTCGAACCTCGGCGTTGACTCAGATATGTCTAAGGTGATATCGATCCTCGACATCCAAATAACATAGGCATTGGTTGAATCTTATCGCCGAGACGAATTTGATATTGCAACCTGTTCCGATGTGAGCAAGGTGCGGCGCGTCAACAGAGACTTGCATCTCAACATCTCTCCGATCATTGTCTCTCTCAAATTGCACGCGGCCAGCCATTTGACGAGGCCCCTTACAGGCGAAGACCACACTCGGCTGCTCAAGGAAGCATGAAAACAGTAAGCGCATCTCCAATATTTCTCGTGTTTTTCATATCGCGCCCTACCCGGAGTGCGAGAACGAGCTTGGATTGACGTCGTCGGTCCCGGCCCGAGTCAGACGCATCAAAACAACCCCTACCCCAAATCCACGCCAGTCGGAGGCCCCGCTACACCTAATTAACCTTGTCCCGGGCTGTCCTCGCTGCGGTGCCACTGTTCCTAGCTGTTTCTGGGTATTCCGTGGGAATATTTCGCCCTTGTCACTCCACAAATAGCACCACAGAAAGGGGCATCATCTTGGCAATCTCGAAGAAAACGGCTTTTCTATCCACAATAGGTGCAACCGAGGCACGCCTTTTTTTTCTGCTAAGCTTTATTACCCAATGCAAAATGGTGTCAGCCGAGGAACCTGAGTGGCCTGGTGGTGTTTGTATATAGTGGACAGGGACCCCTCGGGCGATATGGGGTTGTTTTGTTTACGCACGACACCGGCGTCACCACCAACTGCATTCACATTCTTTTTGAACTCGCCGTGATGTCTGTCGTAACTCTTAATGACCCTCGGGTCAAGTACCAGAGCGCCACGCTGAACGGCGTCGAGTACAACTACATCCTCGCCGAGCCAGCGTCAGGCAATGTCGTCGGCACGATTTTCCTCATCCACGGATGGCCTGATATGTCCCTGGGATGGCGTAACCAAATCCCTTACCTTCTTTCAAAAGGCCTCCGGGTTGTCGCTCCTGACATGATGGGCTACGGCGGTACGGATGCGCCGGAAGATGTCAGCTTCTAGTGAGTTGAGACTCATAACATGCCATTCTCTGGAAAGATGCTTACTGCTCCCGTCCAGCACCTTCAAGCGCGCCTCAGACGACATCGCCGCCCTCGCAAGCCACCTCGGCCTATCTCGCATCATCCTCGGCGGCCACGACTGGGGCGGTGCCGTGGTCTACCGCGCCGCCCTCTGGCACCCCGAGCTGATCTCCGCCTTCTTCGTCATCAGCACGCCCTTCGCGGCCCCACGCCTCACATACATCGACCAGGCTGTCGCCCTGCCCACGCTGCACTACCAGCAGCAGTTCCGCACCGACGCCGTCCAGGACTACATCGGCCTCCCCGAGGCCCAGAACGCCACCCGCGTCCGCCAGATCCTGAACACTATCTACGGTGTCCGACTCCCCGGTGGCGGATCGGCCTTCAACTCGAGCGGCGCGGGTTTCACGTTCGAGCTGCTCGACGAGGTAACGGAGGACACGCCGCTGCTAACCGCGGAGGAGATGGACTACTATGTCGAGAACTACGTCAGCGACCCGTTCAACAGGACGCTAAACTGGTACCGCACCGGCGAGCTGAACTGGCAGGACGAGCTGGCGCTGGTGCCGGCGAATGCCTCATATACGGCCAAGTACACACAGCCCGCGCTGTATATCGGTGGCTCGCTGGATACGGCGCTGCCCCCGGTGCTGTCGACGGGTATGGAGACGTACTTTAACAGCCTGTCGCGGGGTGAGGTGAATGGCACTCACTGGGTGATGTGGGAGAAGCCCGAGGATGTGAACTCGTATGTTGGAAACTGGCTCGCCAGCTCGGTTCTTGGCAATGTGACTATTGGCTTGAACCTGACTGCTGCGAGTGCTCTCCTTCACTAAAGATGTTCCAGTGTAGTACTCGAACCACCTAAGGGTTCTTAATAGTGTGCCTATTCAAGCAATCACCACATGAATAATGAAAGTATTTCACATTGTCGTGAAAAAGGTTTGTAGTATATATATGCAGCGAAAATAACGAGGAGATATTTCCGTCTATCACCACCAATTGCGATGTACGGCCCAACACGTCTTGCAACTTCCCCTGCCTACTCTTTGTAAGCAGTTGCATATTTCGCAAGCAGCCACATCGCCTGCTTCAGAACGCGATTTCCATAACTGAACAGTTCAAGTTCGAATGCGATTACTCAGGCTTGCGGATCCAGACGAGGAGATCCCCGTTGCCATACGCAAACTCAGAACCCTGGACAGTATTGTCCTTCAGAGTGCACGCGTCCATGATATAGCCCGCACCACGGGCGACATCATTGCTAAATCAGGGGCAAACACCGTCAGCATATGTCTCCATCAACCAAAAGGCTACTCAACTCGGGCCAAACATAGGAATTCTTAGGGATTTTTGAGAGTGTAGGGGAGGAAGGATCCTACCAGGAAGAGGCTGCGGGAATGCTGCCCGAAGTGACGCCCGTGATCTGCGCATTGCCGATGGTGCAGAAGTGGCTCTTCGCGTTGGAGACGACGCACGATGTGCTGCCGAGGCCGGCAAGGTAGTTGATGCACGAGACGGCATCGGCGACCTATCATCAATCCAAAGAGTCAATCATGAGGCCGCTTCAGTATTTTTAGAGGGCACCGTGAAGAACCGTACCGAAGCCTGGGTGCCTGCGATGGTGTTGCACTTGGCACGCTTGCGAACCCGGCCGTAGTCCCAGTCAGGAGAAGCTGCCTCAGTGGCATCGTCACGCTTGCGAGCGCGGCCATAGTCCCAGTCCGGAGTGGCAGCTGCCTCGGGGACCTCGTCACGCTTGCCGTAATCCCACTCGGGGGTAGCTTCCTCAGCGGCATCGTCACGCTTGCGAGCGCGGCCATAGTCCCAGTCCAAGGCAGCCGCCTCGGAGGCGTTGACGGACTTGTAGTACGCCTCGACGGCCTCCTCGGGAGTGAGGTTGTCGCCGTGCGGGTTGGCGATGATGCCGTCGACCCACTTGACGAAGGAGAAGACCTCGGGGGCCGCAGATGCTGTGGGAGCGGCGGCAGCGAGGGGGGCCAGGGCGGCCAGGGTGGCGACGGCGCTGAGGGCGAAGTTGACCATTTTGAATGATGAATGAAAGGCAGGTGGTTGAGACTTGACTGAGGTGCTGAGGGAGGAAAGAAGTTGGACGGCTGAAGGTCTCAAAGCTACCTTATATACGTGATCGCTTCATCGTTGGAGACTGAGGCTTCGCACATGTTGCGCGTAATTGCCTACAAACACCATCTCCACAAGACTTCTACACCAAAGTTCCATAGTCATTCACGTCGCGTACCAAAGATCTTTTTCTTTGTCTCCAGGAACTGAAGTGAACGGCGGCGGCCGACCTGGTCCTTGTAAACAGCAAGCGGTCAAGCGCAACAAGACTTAACCCAGCTTCCAGGTCGTTTGTCTAGCGGAGTTGTGACAATCTCAGAGCCAGGAACGGACCCCGCCAAACAAGCTACATTATCACCCAAGGGAACCACCTCATTCGTTCTCCCCCAGCCCCGTAAGGCTAGCAGGGTCCCGAGGCCCAGATCGTCCTTGGTACGGAAGCACGAGGCAGGTCTGGCGCGGCATCGTGGATGATTGCGTTGCCGTTCCAGGGGCTCATTGAGCCGCTTTCGCTAGTCGCAAGCGAGAAAAAAGCTTGAACAAAAGGTCCAAAAACGACTTGCTTGTTAGGGCCCAGCGCGAGCCAGTTTTCATATTGAAAAGCGGGACCGGGCCGAGATCCAGGTGGAAACGTTGGTGTACCCGTACCGTCTTACAAGTGTCAAGCCACGGCAAAGTCCCGACGCAATGGAACCCCTAGTATATGTTCATCAGACTCAGGAGAATACATCGAATGGCGTACCAGCCTAATCTCAAAGTCTCATACTGACTGTCCTACTTGAAAATGGCCGAAAAAGGGCTCTATCGCCGAATCCCATCACGTTCACAATCCGCTGGACCTCTCAAAGCCATTTTTACATTTCGAAAGTCCCACACGCCAATATCTAGACCAAGGTTAGGTTTATCTCCTCCACCAATCAAACAAGGTGTTTCTCATCGTCATGAGGGCGCATAGTGAATGAGGTGAGTATTTATTTATGACAAGCACTTTGGTGTGCCAAATTACCGTATGTGAACTACTCTATCCATCATCAAATAGTCAGGATGTGATCCGACCGGGGGCGCTAGCCCAACTCCATCCTGTGGCGGCCGATCCCTGCGATGAACCCCACGATGTGGCCAGACGACTCGGTCGAACCGCCACTGACTGTGATTCTGCAGCTCAATTCTTGAACGCGGAGGCGGCCGATCCTTGTTGCTTAGAAATCTAGAGTTCGCTGTTATTGAAGAGCGGGCTGCCAATTACTACTCTCAGTGCGCAGGGCTCATGACCTACGAGATGAAAAGACATCTGAAACCGAAGGAAACGGCTCTCTGTCTCTTCTCTCATTCTCTCTCTGTGATCTACTGATATGTGATCCGGCCACTGACCATGATCCGGCGATGATGTGTTCAGCTTTTCTAGAGGGCGCTCGGCTATCAAATCCAGAAGCACCGGATCACAGATGGCTGCTATTCAATATCTCTTTGATTTCTGTTCTACCTGATCAGCTCCTGGCTCGAGAGAAATCATCTTGAAACGATGCCAAATCTTTCAACGTCTGACCTGGAACGAAAGATTCACCCGTCCAACAACCGCTGGGCCAGCCTTCGGCATCCGCAAGCTTCTCTTCTGCCCAGACAGGCCAGAATGCTGGATCCGTGGCACTGGTAATATCCCGCTGCCAAATTAGCGTTGGATTATCAAGAAGTCGAGCTCTGTACTTCTGCGCAAGATCATCTAGAGCAGCCGCCAGCTGACCTAACCCCATGAATATCCAATGAAGTTCTCTATTCTCCGAGGTATCCTGAGAAACCTCGGAGCTGAGCTCATGGATGGGGCTCATTATTTTCTGGAGGGATGGCGTCCACCTGTAATGGAAGCTAGACTCAGTCCAGTTTGTCACAGAAGGCCTACAAAATAGGAAGCGAGAGAGAAATGGCGCCCAGGCAGGTGACTTTGGAAGGCTGTTTTCTGGACATAATGTGCGTTGCTGAGCCCGCATCTCATGGTATTTTGCAAGCATGAGGGGTTCTTGGCTCTTGAGATTTCTGTAGCGAGGGTGAAAGCTAGCATATATGTGCTGGACCCAGCATAATGTAGCGTAACGAAGAAGAGGAAACTTCGAGTCCACGCATTGCCGCGGCTTCTTTTTGGACCCCTCGTCTTGGACGGCCTTGTGTCTCTTTGGTGGTGGCTCGTCTGATGGTGGCGCAGCTGGAGTCGAAGGCTGTTCAGGAACTTCAGGCCTTGGGGGCGTTGTAAAGCGTGACCGAACTCTCTCAACAGGAGGCAATGAATCCAGGTACTTATGTATTCGATCTGCCTGTAGCATCTCGGCGTCGTTGTCCACGTAGGAACGAGAAATCGGTTTCGTGATGGTGCTAGTGTACTCACGACCCCAAAGATCCGCTGACACTGGCAATCCTGGATCCGTGAGCTGTGGCAAGGGCCCCTGTTGTGCGGGGATGGACAGTCGTGAGGAGTGATCTCTTCTTCGTTTGAATCTTAGCGAAGCCTCCTTCGGGAGAGTCTGGTTAATCAAATGAGTGTGAAGTACCTCACATACCGCCTGTGTTGGCTGGAATGGAACATGACGAATTGAAACCTCAGCTTTGTTCAAGTTGTAGCCTTGTTGAACATGTGTCGACTCCTGCAAATCCGGTTTGGACTTTTCTTTTCCTTCGGCTAGCTTTGGGCGTATATCCTCTTGGAGCTTGCGAATGGGCTTTTGGGGAAGATCATGAGTAAGGTGTGACAAGCAAGCACTTGCAAGTCTCCCGTGAATAGCCGTAGCATTTGCCAGTGAAAAGCAGTCTGGAACCTGGCATCGTGGCGATGTCAGAAGTTCCCTCACGGAGAGATGAATAAAAGCTGGCCGGCCGAAAGGATCTATTTCCACGAGAGCTCCGGTCAAACGAGGGATGCATGCCGGAAAGTCTACCAGATAGTCGAGGTCCGTGGTCTCCTCGCCAGGAGTGATTGCGAGTGCGACGTGCAAGGCCTCGCTCGCAAGGGGGTAGAATGCCGCTCCGACCCAGCTGAATATCTTCGCGGCCATTTCCTTGGCGTGCTGGCTAGCCTGGTCCAAACGATGAAGAATGGCGATGACCAATCCGTCTAACCCGTCGAACTTTTGCGTGTCCGCAAGAAAGGTATGCCGATTCTTCGGCGTAAGTGCGGGATTGCTGAGCCAGGATACGAACAACTGAGCCCACAGAAAGATGCCATTCGCCTGTCGGGCCGCCAGAATCGCGGTGTCTTCTGGGATGGCGCGGTTTCCAAAGTATCCTTCTTCAACCAGCATTTTAAACTCCGAATTCATGAGCCCCAGAATATCTTTGAAATTGTTTTCTGTGCTCAGCGTCAAAAACATAGATGACTTCAGATAATCCCGTGGGAGTGGGAGATCCGGTCTACTGAGGAGAAGTAATCGGCAGTCGCTGTTGTTGCTGAGTTGGAACAAGGAGGTGAGCAATGTGTCGTGATCTGTGCATTCGTCGATTCCATCAACCACGACGTACACTGGACGCGCTCGGATTACCAATTTCAAGGCGTTAAGGACATCATCAAACGATGCCTCTAACTGGCCCGTCTCTTTGCTGCCTTTGAGGACGGCTAGTGAATCTAGAACCCAGGTGTCGTCATGTAGAGAGCTTATTACTTGGGTGGCAACCGCACGAAGGCAAGCTGATGATTCGCAGCTGTTCATGACATTCGACGTCCGGTTAAAATGGAAGAAGGCGGTGATTGGCATTTTGGCGTTTTCTTCGACATGGAAAGAAGATCTCTCCTGCAAGTCCTCGATAATCGTACTTGAGAGAAAGGTTTTGCCGTAGCCTGGCTTCGCTTCGATGGCTCAATCAGCATTCAGGCCTAACACGAAGAATGAAAGACGTTCTCCCACCTTGAACAAACTGAAACCTTGGCACGCCAGCCCTCAAAGCTCCGTTATCAAACGGAGCATCTCTCCAGAGCATATATTGATCGAGGCTCAGGAACCACTCCCCAGACATCTCTCGCCTCTTTCTTCTAGCGTTCTCATAGATGGTGCGGTAATCTGATACGCCCATCCACTCCTTAAGAGTAGATAACTGCCGCTCTACCGTGAAATGAAATTAGCACAGAGCTCCCCACAGAGAAGTTGGAAGATTGACAACATCAAACCTTTGGACTTTGCCAGCAACTCAGCGGCTACAACATCAGATACAACATCTACCTTCGTGAAGGATTTAGAAAGAGTAGCTTGGAGGGCATCGTAGTAGATGTCGAGTCTTGATTGCACCACGTTCATCATCTTGCTATCATGAAGCGACATTTCCTGCCGGAAAATGGCCTCGTGTCTTTTCATTCGATTGAGAAGCTGTGCGAACCTGTCGTCGAAAGATGACCAAAGTATGCGACCAACAAATGCTACCCGCTCTTTCCACGAACCTATGATAAGAGTCAGAGAGAACTTAAATGTGATCATCATCACCAGTCCGAGAGCTATTTTAGTGACATACCAGTTCGTCGACCGGACAACATCGTATACATTTGGTGACAGAAGTCGATAATGTCTGCGTAAACCACGGACAAACTCTTAGCAAGACGCTCGTTAGGCAGATTTCTTGCTCGGCAAAGTTGGACGTAGTCGTGGTACTGGGGCAGAGCAGCTGAGATCTGCTCGAACATGTCCGCGGCTCTCTCAAAGAACCCGGTGTAATTACATCCCAGCTGCAGATGAAGGTCAACTTCAGAGTATCGGTTGTAGGATGAGCGAAAGTCTCCGTACCTTGCAGACCAGGAGAACGCATCCCCAAAACCACCCGGCATACTCAGGATTTGTTTGCACAAAAGCCCCTACGACGTCAAAGTACGCGTTCAGCTTCTGTGAAAAGGCCTCGATCTTCTTGCAGACTCTTTCCAGTCGTCCGCCTTTGGCGCTGTACAGATGTAACTTCAGATCATTCAGCATTGCGTCTGCGCTCGCAAATTGCTGGAGCTCATCTTGTCTTGAGCCTGCGAGGCTGTCGCGAAACGCAGAAAGCGAGCGCTCGAAAAGATCATGCGCACTGCATAGCTTGTCACTAATGGAAATTCCTCACCAGCTGGTGACGTGTTCCTCCTACTCACTTGATCGTCTTGAAGTCCATTTGGGCGGAGTCTTTCCAGCTCTGTCAGCGGGCGCGTGAAGATTGCTTTAGAGAAGGCAAACCCCTCATTGTTAATTTCGCAGCAGGCCATACGTGCTCTTATGTGGTGTGATCACGCGCCTCGGGAGTGAGGCGACAGTTTCATAGGCGGCGGTGAACTCGTGTCGCTAGCTGTATGCGAAGGACCCCAGTCAAGGCAGCAGCAACGGGTTGCCTGGATTTGCCTTGCGATGGGTAGTGGGCACTACTTCATGCAGTTCGCATCTGCAG
This sequence comes from Colletotrichum gloeosporioides, assembly GCF_011800055.1. Taxonomy (NCBI): domain Eukaryota; kingdom Fungi; phylum Ascomycota; class Sordariomycetes; order Glomerellales; family Glomerellaceae; genus Colletotrichum; species Colletotrichum gloeosporioides. Next base: position 466,990 of record NW_025544712.1, on the reverse strand, counting down.
ATTACAGCATGAACCCTTGTCAAGCCAATCCGCCTTTTCATGTAAGCTCACTTGTACTGTAGCTCACTAGTACCTGATAGGATAATCATCTTCTATATCGCACGCCTCTTAAACCGCCTCGACAAAGGCGAAACGCTCTCCAGACGTAGTGCACTCGAGTGGCCGCCATTCTGTTGTATAATCGAGCGGCATTGTTGCTAATGGATGACAATAGAACGAGCGGAGATGGGCAAATGAAGAATTGGCCGGGCTACTGCAGCCTGCTGATACTACCTATTCAACCTCAGCTCATCCTAGATATGCATTGGCCATATTAAAGCAGTCACGTCTCCGCCCGTGGCTTGGCGAGACAATCGCTTTTGAATCACAGTGTTGCTGTCCGTAGACTTCGGAACATATGCGATTGTCTCTTACCGCGACACAACAGTCGGGGCGCCAAGACCATACAGTCCGTTGCGTTGACAGCGTCCGCCCCCCCTTTTTTTCCCCGCTTATATAAAAACATAAAAAAAAGCTAATTTTACGCTATAACGTATATTTTACTATATTATATATAAAATATATTAAACCTATTACTAGTACCTTAATTACTATTAATTATTATAGTTATAGTAGTATTTAAATATATAACTATATAATAGAGATATAAAGTATATATCTAATACCTCTATAGTAGTTAATTTATTTATAGAGGTATTACTAACTTAGCTAGTTATTTTATTCTTATACTAATTAACTAGTAAATCTTATAGGAGATTAGGATAATATTACTAAGAAATAAGAGAAAAAACCTATAGTATAGTTTTATATATCTACTTAGTATAGGTTTTATATAACTTTAAGTAATATAAAAATATATTAGGGAACTTAATATAGTTCTTTAGAGTAAATAACTTTAATAGTTAACTAGAGTAATAAATCCCTTAATAGCTTAGTTTATTTATAATATTAAGTAAGAGTTTACTACTATATAGATAATATCTAGTTACTTATAGTTTACTACTAATTAGTATATATCTATAGTTTATTATATTAGATATACTAAGAAAAATACTAAGTAATAATAATAATATAATAATACTTAAAATATTAAATCTATAGTTATTAATAATTATAATAATACTACTATTTAAAAACTAAAAGACCTATAAACTAATAAATATTATTAGTTATACTAAATAAATAATTTAATAATATAGATTATAATATAATATTACTAATAAGGTATAAAGATATAAGAGGTACTACTAAAGTTAATAAAAGATAGAAATATAATATTATATAAAACTTTTTAAACTACTATAATATTATAATAACTTATCCCTTAAAGAGATATAAGATTTCTTATTTAAAGCTTTTAAGATCTAAATTAGTTATTCTATAATTAGTTAATAGTTAAATATATCTAGCTAAATAAATAAGAAGTTTATAATTATTACTATTTAGCGAAGTAATAAACTATAATATAAGTATTTATACTATATATAATAATATTACTCTAATTAGTTAGTATTTATTAATAAATCTAGTATTAATAAGGATATTAAGATATAGAGGACTAAATAAGTACTAAAAGGGTTTATTATATTTTAAACTATAGAGATTAATTAGTTTTAGAATTCTTATATATAAATCCTATTAGCTTTTATATTAAGTAGTATCTTATACTTAACTATATATTATAGTATAATTAATAGTAATAAGTTCTTTTATTAGTTATAAGAGTATTTTATCCTNCTAAAATATAGGTATTTTCTAGAACTAAACTTTATTATTATTATAAATAACCTCTCTTACTATTATATACCTAAAGTTAAAGATTTATACTAAGTATTAAGTATTAATCTTAAGTTTCTACTTCTATATTTACTAAACTTTAACCCTATTAAAGAGTACTTTAGTAATCTAAAATAATATATTAAGAAGATATATTTAAAGTAGAATAATAATAAGAATAATACTTAGGATTTTATAGAATATCTATATAACTATATTATAGAGATTAGGTATTATCTACTTTAGATTAAAAGCTATTTCTACTATTTATTTATTAATTTTAATAGGATAAAGTATATATTTAATAATATTAAACTATAAAAGGGAGGATAAGCTATAAATATTAAATATTAATAAGTAATCTAAATCTTTATTATATAATTATAATAGATCTTAATTATATTATTATATAGTAGGAAATTATTAGATCTATAATTATAGCTAGTAA